>NC_083645.1:24886735-24919235 GCF_963576545.1 Limanda limanda | reverse complement strand
CACCAATGTCTGTTTAGTTTGATGGTTTGTTGGTTTGTTGGTTTGTTTGTTTGTCAGCATGATTACACAAAAACTACTAAATGGATTTCAGCTAACCTTGTGGTGGAAGGATGGGAAATAACCTTTTAAACTTTGGCATGAATCTGGATCAGGGGGAAGATTCTGGAGTTTTCTTTAACACGTGTCTTTTGATGAATCATACAGATGAACTTTGGTGCTGCTTTATGAAGTTAAATAACAACAATACATTAAATAAATATCACTTTGGTGCAGCTCCATTGAGTTTAAGGGAACTTTTGGGTCTTGGTGGACGTCTGCACTCGACTGCTCTGGATCCTGGTTGCTCTGATTTTGAGTTTTTGCCACCTCACCCTTAAATTTGAGATGAATGTAACTGAAACTTATTTTGTTGTGTGTCTCAGAAAGATTAATAACTTTAACAAATCAAGGTTTCAAGAAGGGATGGATGACAAGTAAAGGATTCACTTCATTCTCCACATGCAA
The DNA here is from genome assembly GCF_963576545.1 of Limanda limanda. Lineage (NCBI taxonomy): Eukaryota > Metazoa > Chordata > Actinopteri > Pleuronectiformes > Pleuronectidae > Limanda > Limanda limanda. Next base: position 24,918,731 of record NC_083645.1, on the reverse strand, counting down.
GCGGTGGTTTCCTTTGAGTAAGATATAGATTCATAAGGTGCAGCTCTTTATTTTCAACTTATGAGGTCTCTATGAATCCTTCAGTGTCTTTAAATCACATGTAGCATCGACAGAGAGAGTGTTTTTCCATCCTCTTCACATATGATTCTGCACGTCTCACATAAATCTTTCCCCTCTGCCTCCGGGGTGCTGGTTTCTCTGGCATGACTCGTCATTACGTTGCCTCGGAGCCGTTACTTACGTCCTTCGCTCTCAACACCGATCCACTGACAAAGGGGAGAAGAGCAGGAGGACCTTCCCGTCCGCCACCAGCAGCTCCAGGTCTCCTCCTCCTCCTCCTGACTCACAGGTGTCCACATCCAAACCTCTCTCTCTCTCTCTCTCTCTACCTCCTTCAGTTTGTGTATTCACAGCCATGCTCCGGAGAAGTTCCACACAAACATGTGCTCAGCAGGCGATGAGTGACTCCACAGCTCTGGCTCTGCCACAGTCGCTGCTGTAATTGCTGTTTATCGTCCTGCTTTTTCTTTAACCCACTTGTCAGGTGCAGCCTCTGTTCGGGCCTCTCAGGGAAATCTTTATCAGCGGCTTGTGTAAGCCTTACGTGATCAAACACACCCAAAGCCCTGTGCACTTGCAAGAGAAATCTTCAAATTATCTTTGTGGATAATTACTATTTGCTCAAAATTTTTTTTTTTTTGCTGTGATTTCCCGCCCTGAGGCAGACAAGACTAAATTAGTCATGCTTTAACTGATATTATGTGTGAGTTGTGTTGCAGGGATTATTAAAGTGCAGTGTGGTTGACAGGATCAAGCCATGAATCACTGGGTAAACCCACATCAACCCACTTTATCCACATTTGTACACGCGGGAGAGATAAAAGCTTTGTTACTCAACTTGTCCTCCATCACACACACACTCACATGCTCCCAATGAAAGCCGCAGATTTTTGTGTTGTATTTCCCCCCCACCCTTTAAACACAATTGATCAGTTGTGTATTTGCTTGTCTGTTTGCCTGATGTGGATCAGGTCACAAGGAGGCTCTTAGTTAAACACCGCTTTTCATTTCCCACTCAGCTCCCAGCGGGAGGCCCTTTGAAATCCCCAACATGGGAAGTTATGTATGTAATCATTTAGGATCATTTTGAATATCAATGGGGCAGGAATGTCGAGGATCCCGTTTTAATGGCACAATAAAGAGGAACCACAAAGGGTTTTGGGTTTTTCCTCCTTGTCTCTCTCTCTCTAATGGCAGCAGGGATGTGGGCTCGCTTTACTGCCCTCAGCTCTGAAGCGCTCGTAAACACATTCACACCTCTCTTTTATATTTAAATGCGGGATAAGTTATAGCACATTATTGAAAAAAAAAAAAAAAAAAAAAATCGAGCTCGACAACAAACCTGCATTTGAATGCTGTCTGGGAGATCCGGGGCCAATCCACAAACCAGGTGCAGTTTAACAAGCGCAGCGGAGGGAGGCAGTTTCTGTGGCTGTTACAACACTGCACCTCCCTCCGTCTGCTCGCCACTGACGGAAACCACGTCATCATCATAATAATAATTATTACCACCACTTCATTGGGTATTATTTATTATGACGTGGAACAAGCCCCCTGGAGGAATAATACAAAAAAATAAGTCAAATATGGTTTTACGGAGAGATTGGATAATTTTTTTTAAAAAGATCTTAAATTAATAAATAAACGAATACAATTATTATCACGACTTCATTGGGTATTATTTATTATGACGTGGAACATGCCCCTGGAGGGAATAATACAAAAAAAGAGTCAAATATGGTTTAACGCAAAGGTTGGATTCATTTTTTAAAAAAGATCTTAAATTAATAAATACACGAATAAAACTATTATCACGACTTCATTGGGTATTATTTATTATGACGTAGAACAAGCCCCTGGAGGAATAACAAAAAAAAATTAGTCAAATTTGGTTTTACGCAAAGTTGGATTCATTTTTTTAAAAAGCTCTTAAATTAATAAATAAAAAATAAATAAAAGCTTCCAAATAAACGCGAGAACTTTCACAGAAAACCACTTTTAAATCCTCCTGCAAACTTTCCTTTCAGCTCCTCTCTCTCTCTCTCTCTCTCTCTCTCTCTCTCTCTCTCTCTCTCTCTCTCTCTCTCTCTCTCTCTCTCTCTCTCTCTCTCTCTCTCTCTCTCTCCCCCCTCCCTCTCTCTCTCTCTCTCTCTCTCTCTCTCTCTCTCTCTCTCTCTCTCTCTTCTCTTTGCCCACCGAGAGGAGCAGCACAAACCCTCTCTCCGGGCTGATGATGATGATGGTCTCGGCACGATTACCCTATCAGGTGCAAACCGCTGACATGTTTCCACCCACCAACAACAAGAAAGCCTCTCTGTGCCCACATCCCAAGTCACAGACGCACAAACACCACTGACAGGCAGTGCTGCGCCACCACCGGCACCCCCCCCTCAGAACAACTCTCCAGGGACCCGGAGATTTACGCACAGAATCAACTTTTACTCTAAAATGCTTGGATACTGTTTGTCCACTTTTTAGCGACTTCTCTCTGGTTGGAAGGGCGTTTTTTTACTCTATTTACCACTTCGCATTTAGTTATTTTTATTTTATCCACCCTCCTGCAGCACTAGAATAAGATGACCCGTGCAAGGTGTGTGCGACCCCCGCAGGTAGGGCCGGATCCGAGGGGCTGCTGATCCCCCGGAGGAGCTGCTGGGTGTTTGGAGGAACCGAGGCTCGGATCGAGAGGAGCGAGCACAACCCGGAGGATATCTCTTTGGACGCAGGAGTTTCTTGGTTTTTCTAATTTTTCTCTTTGGAAGAGGTCGAACTCTGAATCCTCTGCGCGCTTGGCACCGATTTATGGACACGGATTCCGAGGAGCGGAGGAGAACACACACAACACACACAACACACACAACACAATCCTCTTCTGGATAATTCCAAACCCAACAAGGAAGCACCACTAATGTTGCACTCCGTGACTCTGCTGCTCCTGCACGCCGGCGATCTATCCTTACACTGGGATTCAATCTGCCACTTGCCCCCGGAGCTCTGTGCGTAAAGGACGCGCCAGGGGGGCGAGCTCCTCCAAACCTTTTCCCTGGAACCTGAATCTGTGGAAGCAGGTGCATTTCAGGTGGATTTCTGCGAGTCAAGATGTCTCTGCTGCCTTCGAGGTTCTTATACCTGTAAGTGTCCCACGTCTGCGCCCTTTCTTTGCGCATAGAAACTTGCATTCTTACCAATAGAAGTCGCCAAAAGCCTCATGTTTTGCGCATTGCTGTCATGCAGGTATACAGGCTGCGGTTTAGACTTCCATGTAATTGCCTGTGTGATTCACTCCCCTCCTCCCTTCTCTCCTCTTCTCTCTCTCCACTTAGGTGTTTACATGTTCTGGTTCTCTATTTCCAGCTACAGGTATGTTTACTCCTTTGGTTTTACTCCCTTTTGTGTGCATGTGAGTGTTTTGTGCGTGTGTCACTGTGCAGCTCTGTGCTGGTGACGGGTGACGGTTGTGTTCAGGGTCTCTAGAATAAATTTAATTCAATTAATTAATAGTAATAAGCGCTAATAAGGCTTTTTATTATTCAGAAATAGGCCCATGATATGTTAGACGGAACAAAAATGGAAAAATAAACTAACTAGTAAGTACAAAAGACAAATTGGAGATGTCGATAATCAAAAATGTAGAAATGAACAATATAAAAAAGTACCAAACGTGCATTTAAAATAATCTGAATACTCCAAAAATGTTCGAGTTTTTAGCTTTAATATCACTGAGACGCTGCAGCAGCAAGAAAAAAGGAGAAAGTGAGATCCGGGGATTTCTCCGGTGTGCGGATCAATAAAGTTTTATCTTATCTTAATAAAATCCCATAAACAGATTTCAATGCGGATAATAAATAAGTCTTAAGTGAGGAAACTAATCTGAGACGCATCACTTGTTCCTGAATTAATCTTCATCCGACTCAGACAATCTGATAAAAACACAAATTAAAATCTGTTTGTTTTAAATCTAGATTTAAAGGAGTAGATCCGGTTTTTTGTCAAACTGATATTTTCATCCTGGAGGTTTAAAGTTTTTTTATTTTATTTCCATCAGTAAAGTTTCTTGTGAGGCTCCTGCGCCTTAAAGCTGATTATTGGGGTGACGTGTCCGCGCACAATGCACGTGCTGGTTATTTAAAAAAAACAATTCCCAGCAGCCTCGTTATGATGTGAGAAACAAGAGAGAGAGAGAGAGAAGAGAAGAAGAGGCATTATCTCTCATCCTCCTCTTCCTCAAACAAACATCCTGCAGATTGTAATAGTCATTTTTATTATGTGTTTAAAAGGCTCCAAAAAAGATTTGTAATTTTTTAACAGAAGCCACTGGATGGCCACAGATTTGTCCTTTTAGGGAACAGATATAATTGTATCTGTTGCATACTTCTATTTTCTTTTTGTTTCACTTTCACCTTCTCCTGCAGGAACCATCAGCTCAGGCAATAACCAAAGCATTTAACACATATTTAAAGCCACTTTGCAAAGAGCAAAAAATCAATCAATCGAATAAATTCTATCTGAATAGCTCATATTCACAAATCAGGATTAACAAGGTGACACCTCCTCTGCCCTTTAATCCTCTCAAGAATCAGAACAAACTACCAAAACTAAACTTTGAACAGGGGCGAGAAAAAAAATCAAAACATAAAACTCCAGGAAAGTGGAAAGTTTAATGTTACGTAAGTGTGTTTGCTCTGATTATTCCAAAAGAGCTGGCACAGACAAAGCTATAACGTGGACTGACCACTGCAAACACGTAAGACAGGATGCAGCTCAGGCGGAATGAGGCCCAACACACACACACACACACACACACACACACACACACACACACACACACACACACACACACACACACACACACACACACACACACACACACACACACACACACACACAAAGACACACACACACACACACGATAGCCATGATAGCCTCTGCTTTTATTCTGGTTTTTAAATATGTGAGATCTGGATGTTTACTGTGCTTCAGGAAAAGTCAGATTTGAGATAAAGGCAAAATAAATGAAAATGTTGCTCCTCTTGTAGTTTCACCTCTAATCACCAAAGTAAAAACAATGACGGAATGGCCCTTTATCTGCATGTCATGCCTCATGTGATTGTAACCGCGAATGGAAGTTAGCTTCAGCCAACGTGCGTGTCTCTTCCTTATTTGTGTGTTTGTCTAACCCCGTCCGCCTGTGTGTGTGTGTGTTTGTGTGTGCGTGAGACGGAGATAAGTCCTCGGTAGAGATGGGCACCAGACGGTTTTGAAGTTTCAAACATATCCGTTTTCATGCTATGTCTTTGAAGAGAAGGAGACGGCGTGATAAAACAAAAAAACCTCTGGGTTGCCAGTGTTTCACCTGCACCATGTGCTCGGGCTTGTCTCTGCCTCCACGCGAGGAGGCAACAGTCTGCCCAGCGCACTTTAATGTTTGTTTAGAGATGGGGGAGATCTGGGGATAAATCCCTCAGCAGTTTGAGGCTGGTTCTGAGAGAGACTCCACGACACCAGGACGCTGGTGTTTGGCTTTTCTTCATCAATGGACGCGTCTTGTTGGGAGTAAACACGACCTAATTCTCAATCAGCCCGGGTTCATTGGGTTTTTTGCATCAGATGTTTTTGTCACTCAGCCGGACGAGTGCTGTGACGTCTTTGAATAATGAGTCACGTTGGTTTAGTCCTTGTTTGCTGAGCAGTTCTGGCTCGATGCTGCTCTGCGCTGAAAGGGAACATGCAGAGTCTGGAGATCAGCAAACAAGGATTAAATATGTCCTACAAGACAGGTTATTGTCTAGACTCTGAAGTATCAATCCTCATATTTGAATTTGTCTCATTGTGCAGTGGAGCTGTAAATCTGCCCGGTTGAGTCCTGGTCCGATGTGACAATAGAACCTGGTTGTCGTGGTCGTTTGGTTGTTTCATGTTAATGGAGTAAATGTTTCCCTATCTAGAAAAACATTGAGATTTTCGTCTTTAGTTGAGATCGTTTCTTAAATTCAACCAATCTTCACCAAATTGGCCAAACTCATAGTTTTCAATCCCTTAAATACGCCAGATTTACGAACTATTTACTGAGAAACCAGTGAAAATGGAAAGAAATATTTCCCCTTTGTCCAGATCCACGCCAAACTTTGACGAGTTCTTTCTTGGCTGATCTACCGTCCCTCCGCCAAGGTTCTTGTAAATCCCTTCAGCAGATTCTCAAAATCCTGCTGTCAGACATACAGCTAGCAAATTTTAAACCACTAGCTCAATATTTTATATATGATTTATTAAATCTTCCCGGTTGAGTCCTGGTTGTCGTGGTCGTGCGGTTGTTTCATGTTAATGGAGTAAATGTTTCCTATCTAGAAAACCTTGAGATTATCGTCTTTTGTTGAGATCATATCTTAGATTCAACCAATCTCCACCAAATTGGCAAAACTCATAGTTTTTAATCCCTTAAATGTGTCAGATCTACGAACTATTCCCTAAGAAACCAGTAAAAATGGAAAGATTTGCGCAAAAGTTTGACAAGTTCGTTCTACTGACCCTCCACTAAGGTTCTTGTAAATCCATTCTGCAGTTTTTGCGTAATCCTGCTGTCGGACCAACAGCTAGCAACATTTAAAACCACTTCCTCAATAAAAAAGGAAATTATAACCGAGGTCCAACCCAGTGTTCAGGTTTTCTCCGGATCCAGCACCTGACAAACTCGTATCACACCTGGTTTTCGAGGATCTTCCCTCAGATCTGTGCAAAAGTTTATTTTTCCTTTTCCTCTATTTTGACTTTAAGGTTCGTTCTACCGCCGCTAACAATTTCCCATCGTGTTTGCTACATGTCATTAATTTACCCGAGTTAGAATAACAAGGACTCCGGGTATGCAATGTGTATATAATTAGCCACCTGAGAACAGCCACATAAAAAGCCATTACTGTGCAATTACCACACCATACAGCTGGGGAAATGGGATCTTGGCGTGAGCTGAGATTCCAGGGGCTCCTGAAAGTATACGTTTCCTCTCGCCGCTCCACATGTCGGGGGGGACACGGTTGCTTCTTTCTGACTTCAACGATTTCCGTGAGTCTTCAGGACGAATCCGACGTGACTCGTAAACGTGAGGCGAGCGATTCCTGAAAGGCCGAGCTATAGGATTCGATAAAAAACATTTCTGAGTGTCTCTGTGGCTGGAGCTGCCTCTCGCCATCGCAGTCTTCCGCCTGCTGCGTTTCCTAATTTATGGACGCGGCGTCGCCTGCGGGCAGATATTTGTTTGATGATAGTGCAACAGGTCCGGGTGCTTCAGGTGTATAATTGCTAGTGGCTCGCTGGCTTGTGGAAATGGAGTACAGGTTTCTCAGCACCGCCCCGGGCTCACGCTGCAAAAACCAACAGAGGACGACTCCTCTGCACGTGTTCTGTGGGATTTACAGTTTAAACGCATCTTATAGGAGCTTTGAAATGCAATATATATATAAAAAAATGTGCAAGTTAAAAGCGAAGGAAACACTAAAATTCCACAGTCACACTTTCCAGGTTGTTATCTCCAAGTTTTTTTAAGCCCCCAAAATCCATAAAACAACAGACGCACATTACAATCAACACCTGTGTCATGACCACCTCTCGCTGTCTCTCCTCCATTCCCCTGTCTCTCTCTCTCTCCCTCTCTCTCTCTCTCTCTCTCTCCCTCCGGTCTCACGCCACTCTGCAGGAATCCCAGCAGAACTCTGCGGATTTCAGGTTTTACATCGAGAACCACACGAGGAACCCGGACGACGTGAGCCGGAAGCAGGTCCGGATCTACCAGCTGTACAGCCGCACCACGGGCAAGCACGTGCAGATCCTGGGGAAGAAAGTCAACGCCAACGGAGATGATGGGGGCAAGTATGGTATGGGAGAACTCCTGTGCATCTCACCCGACACTTTAGCTGCAAATGCAAACATAAAAAGACGAGACACCATCACCGTAAGAGTGTTAGTGCGTCTTCAGTTTATTCTCACTCCTCCTGAGGTGTTTTCTATCGGGAAACAGTGGATCTTTGGCCACCAACTCCTGTTTGGGATCCATGTGAAGATCTTATAGACCAGCAATGTCGATTTTTGTCAGAATATTAGTTTTGCCATCGTGCAAAACGTTCCTCCTTGTTGGTTTCTGAGTTTCCGGTCATGTTTCAAGGCCACGTGTGACACAATCCTTTCATATTTCTCAACTTTATTACCTCTAACTTTTGAAAAAATAGCAAATCAAGGATATTTTACAGTGAAAAGTCCTTCAAAGTGCAAAACAAAGCTTAAACTATATCTATAGGATTCTATTTGCTGCGGTTCTTCTCATGTAATCTGAGATATGGATAACCACGGGGCCATCTATCACGGAGAAATTACCCTGTCAACTTGTAAATGTTAAGCATAAAGACGACTAATCACCCAAATTTTATACGTCTGTCAACTTTAAGTACATCCTCTTCCCTTTCTGTGCGGACTTGTTCGTCGTTTCGGATCAAAAACATAAAAAAAACCCGGCACACACACACACACACACGAGAGGGAAATTGCTGGTCAGCGACTTTGCCTTTGATGCTGCGGCTCACGAACACGAGTCCGAGCGACCGGAGTCGTCCTCTCCTGCAGATCTGCAGCTCACAAACAGCTGAGTCACTCTGAAGATTGCTGCTCTCGAACGCCCCTGAGTGAGTGAGTGAGTGAGTTCAGGCGCAGATGCGGCGAGGCGAAGTTTCCTCACTGCTTGTTAGAGCTTGAGTGGAAGCAGATCCAATTTTTTTTCCCATGAGGCCTTGCCAATTCTACCCTCCGCCCCGTCGTCCACTCCTCCTCCTCCTCCTCCTCCTCCTCCTCCTCCTCCTCCTCCTCCTCCTCCTCCTCCTCCTCCTCCTCCTCCTCCTCCTCCTCCTCCTCCTCCTCCTCCTCCTCCTCCCCATCCAGCTGCAGTACCTGGCACCTGTGAACTCCTTTGCACTCACTAATAATAACGCTCAGTGAAGACGCTCTGCTCGCTCTAATCCACTCGGCGGCTGCGTGAAGACAGAGCTGCAACCCAGCGCATGGGAGATATATCACCTCAGGTCTATATCTGTGCAGCTAAAGTATGGGGGGGGGGGATTCTTCTTCTTTGAGCGGCGTATTCATTATTTGGAAGAGACAAGAACGATCCCTTTCCAGGACGATCTGTCGTGAGTGATGCTCCGTTGTCCACTTAGAGCAAAAGGCTTTTAAACCGATAAAAGGTTGCGATGGGGAATTAAAGCACGTCTCGGACAGGTGACCCCCCCCCCCCTTTCTTTGGGGTCGGCACATCGATCGTGCTGCAGCGAACAGGAGAATGGAAAACATCGCTCGGAAGGAGAAGCGATGAAGCTGCAGAACTCACAGTGAAGCTGCAGTGAGCATTAGAGCTACATGACGCAGGTCAATTATCCTGTTCTCTCATTAATGCACTTTTATGTAGCAGCTATAGCCTCCTGTGGAGTATTTAAAATTAAATACCCATAATGCCCAAAAGCTAATGTACACAACATGTCGTTGACCTTTCCCAGACTCACATGAAGCCTCGGCTGTTCTGCAAGCAGCTGAGGTTCCTTCACTCAGACGAACTCCCGGAGATAAAACAGCTCAACAGAAGTGGAATAAACTGCATCTGAGAAATTTGAGGCTTTTTATACACGATGCTGTTTCTTTTTTTTGTAAATGTACAAAATGAACAAATATAAACTAAAAGAAAACTGTACAGTTCACGGCTTGGAAGGATTAGGGCGCTGAAACCTTTCATCTGTGTTGTGGAGATTGTGACATTTTTCACCATAGCATAGCGGCTGCCATTCAAACCCCATTCAATTTCTCTAAAGAGACGTTTTAACAACCATAATATCTTAACCATCCCAGGTAGATTTACCACAAACAACAACAATGTTCTGATAGAAGCCAGGAGTTGGCGATGTCCTTTAAACTACCCACAATCCTCAGGTGCACTTGTGACGTCACTGATTGGTGCAGCTTGTCATGTCGGCTACATCGGATCGGATTTCTCGAGTCCAAAGATGAAAATCACTTAGCGATGTTAAATTCAAGGAGAAAGGCGCTGGAATCATTCGCAAGGGTTGATGGGAAATGTAGTTCCTTCCCTCTTAAAATAATTATATTGTGTCTTTACCTTTTCTCCATTTTCCAATATATTCAAACCTCGGAATAAAACGTAAGATTAAACAGTTTTAAAGGAATTTCTGAAACTAATTTTCTTCCGTTCTTAATTCTAAAGATTTTATTGGTGTTTCTACACTGACACATTTTTAAGTCACTTGATTATTACGGTTCTGAACGAGCTCACGCTGTAAATGAAAAAGAACCCCATCTCCCTCCTTTGTTAAAGTGAAAGCCGCTGGCCAGTGGTATTGATGACGCTGCGATTTTCCCCTCAGTGTTTGTGCTTCACTGGAACCTCGACTCAAAGCGTTTTAATTAAGTTTACTGAAGCTCGCCGCTGCCAGACGATCGAACCTACGCTGGTGGGGGGGGGCAGGGGGGGTTGGCCGGGGTCAGGCGCAAAGGCCGGCTTACAGCAGGAGGGAAATATTGTTTTATCTGATGCTCTGGGTCCAGGCTTCATACCTGAGGTTGAGAGTTTGCACAAACCATACCCACAGAAATATCTTCTCGAGCATCATTCATGTGATATGCAAAGAAAAACCTTTTCCACTGAAACACACTTTGCAACAAAGACCCAGAGACAAAAGAAATAACTTCTACCTTTCCCTCCTGGTTTCATTTCTGCGACAGGTTTCCCTTCTTCCCCCTCCACTCACCCCACCCCCCCACCCCAGAAAGGTTGTGTTTTCGGGTGGAGGGGGGGGGAGGAGAGGAGTTTTCCTTCTGCCCCCGAGCCCGTCCCGTCCCCTCCGTCCCCTCCGTCCATTCTTCCCCCCTTTCCTCCCTTGAGCGCCACTGAATGGGCCTGTGTGTTAAACAAATGGATCATCTTAACTTTTTGATTGAGTGAGCACAGACTAAAGGGAACTTGAAACCTAATCCTGAGGGGCACATAACCGCTCCACAAATGTTTGGCAGATCTCTCTTTGCTGCTGGTCGAGGGGGGGGTGGGGGGGCAGGGGGGGGGGGCGCAGACAAAGGTGACCTCGGGGGGGTTAAAGTTTGGGCCGGGGAGGGTTGGAAAGTAAAAAAAAGAGAGCCGCCGGGATTCGTCTTCAGAGCGGATTATTGCCGCGTCTGGATGAGATGATGATTGTTGACTCGCTGCTTGTAGGATAATATTTAAGGGATGTTTTAAGGGGGAAATTACACTTAAATACACCTTTAACAGTTTGCTCTGGAGACCCCGTGATTCTGTTGATGTTTTGTTAGAAAACATCTTAGTTTCTGTCCGCTGGTGATTTACGATGATTGAAATTAATTGTTTCCTGTAATCTGTCACGCAAGTTAAAGGGGATTTCATGTCTAGTGAAGCTAATATTGATGTTTGACTGCTGGAAACTGACACTTAATACAAGAAGTCTTCACCTAATATCCCTTAACTGTAAACTTTTTCCCCTGTGCACAATGTATTGTGAGTTTAAGCTCTTTGATTTTAAATATCTTGGTTTTCAACGATTATTTACAGGACAGGAAATTCATTTAAAACATTTCTAAGTCCTGACTATCTCTGGAATTTTTCCCAGGATTGTAAATTAATGTTAAGGCCTTGAAGTGTCGGCCCTAAGTGGTAAAAACATACCGCTGATGTTTGATGAAATATATTTCTGTTCGTGAAAAGATTTATCCATTTTTACTGACTCTCCTCTTTCCTCTTCTCTTGCAGCTCTCCTCGTGGTCGAGACGGAAACCTTCGGGAGCCACATCCGAATAAAGGGAAAGGAGAGCGATCACTACATCTGCATGAACGAGAAAGGCAAAATAGTCGGAAGGGTGAGTGTCGAGTTTCACTTGGAGGATTCGCCGCACGACACCGACAGTGACGAGTCCAGATCTTTCTTTTAAAACCAGTTCTTAATCCCGACTGGACCCGGCCTCCGATCTGCTTCCTCCGGCTGTTCCCGTCCAGCCTAACAAAACCCCTTTGATAACTCACAGCCATTCTTCCATTACGTAATCGCCCAAACTCCTTTGACACTCGATCAGTCAATTACGGACTGCAATCACCACAATGCATTGAGAGACTAATGGTCACTTAGGAGGAATGCCATTGCAATTATATCACTTAGTCACACCAGGTGGCCACGAGCGCAGGACGACGCCGTGTGACTCCGCGGACGACGATATGGAAAAGAAGTTAATATTCCAGAAAGACGCACACGCGATTGTGTTGCGTTAATGACTTGAGCTGTCAGCGTCGCCGCGGCAACAGCGAGTCGCACACACGCTTTCCCTCTGTCATCGTGGTCGTCTGTTAGAAACGTGCGTTCTAGGTGCTGGGGCCTCATTTGTTTAAAACATGTTCTCTGGCCTCCTCCTATTTTTTAAAAAGAGGATAAATCAACTTTTGAATGATTGGTTTGTTCTGTGGTTTTCAACTTGTTGTCACAGAGATGTGGAGAGACTCAATTCAACTTTTTAAAGATTCATTTTTCACCAAAATTACCTTATTTAGAGAATCCTTTCCCCAATAAAAACACTCTTTTCTGTTTACATTTCCTACTGAAACCACGAGAGTCTCGATAAGCAGTTCACAGCGATGTGAAGCCCGAATAAAGAAACTTATTTTCAGAGTTTTAGACTTGAATGATATCAGCTATGAGCCGTTTTCAGGAATGAACTCTGGAAACCCTTCTCAACTAAAACTAAAGTCGTATCTTATCATCTTTCCAAGCTCACATCTTCGAATGCATCTTCGTTTTCACCCCGAGATATTACATTTTCATGTCAATCAATCAATCAATCAAGTTTTATTTGTATAGCCCATATTCACAAATCACAATCCGTCTTTAATATGGTGAGACATCCTCTGTCCTAAACCCTCAGCAAGAGTCAGGAAAAACTACTAAAAACCCTTTTAACAGGTAAAAATACATAGAAACCTCAGAGACACATGTGAGGATCCGTCTCCCAGGATGGACACAAGTGCAACAGATGTAATTTGTAGGAAAACATCATCGGGATTAAAGTTTTTAGCAGCATCGATGAGGGTTTTTGTATGTTTTGCATCCGCCTCGTGTTAGAAACATCTTCAATACGCCGATTCGCTCACGATGAACCTTCTAGGAAACTGGTTTTGCTTCATGTTCCTTCCTCGCGTCAAGTTTTGTAGAAATGTGTTTGGTAGTTTTTGAGTAATCCAGTAATAACCAGTAAAAAATCCAACAAACAAACAAACACTCGTATAGGGGTGAAAACATTACGTGAACTTTCTATGTTGCAATAAAACATGATTCATTCACCTTTTAACTACAGTGACTCTGTATTTTTCTGTCTTTTAACAACTTCCTCAAAGCTCCATCATGCTGAGCAACAGAAAACCCTGACCACTCATTCTCCAGGTTAATGATTAATCAACGTTCTGTTTCTCTCTCCTTCGTCCTCGCAGCCCGACGGCAGGAAGCAGGAGTGCGTCTTCGTCGAGGAATTCCTGGAGAACAACTACACGGCGCTGGTGTCGGCCAAGTACAAGGGATGGTACCTGGGCTTCAACCGGAAGGGGCGGCCCAAGAAGGGCTCGCGGACCACCCAGCGGCAGCAGGAGGTCCACTTCATGAAGCGCCAGCCGAAGGGGCGGACCGACCTGCAGGAGGAGTTCCGTTTCACCACGGTCACCAAGCGGACTCGAAGGGCCCGGCGGTTAAAAACAAACGCCAAGAGGAACTAAAGGGGCCGGGGGGGGGGGGACAGCACTAATTCTAGGGTGGGGTTGCAGGGTGGGGTAGGGTACACAGGGAGGGGCGGGTGTGTGGGTGGGTGGGCGGGGTTTTTAAACTGAAAAAATCTCAAGCTTCTTCACTTCTGTTAACGAGAGACGGACAGAAAGAACAAAACAAACAAGAAAAAACACACAAAAACAAAAAAAGTCAAAGATGTTTTATTTTTGTATTTCAGGACGACTGAATATTTGCTAACTCGTGGGTTCCGATGTGTTTGTGCTAATCTGTCGTGTTATTTATACTCTGGACAAATGGACGGACTTCCTGTCGTCTCCGCTTCTCCTCTTTTCCGACAACGGGACCGAACACAGGAGCCGACGTTATAAAAATCAGCCAACTAGAGATTTATTGGAATACCTGTCGGGGGGGTGGGGGGTGGTTTGTGTTTGTGTTGCCCCTGACGACGCGGATCCCATACCTTCCACTGGACTCAGACGCCATGGAGATGGAGAGAGAGAGAGAGAGAGAGGGCGAGTGACGGCGGCCGCAGGTGACACCGGGGCCGCCGGGGACAACTGTGTAGCTTTTAGTGCAATATTTTACAGGTCTCTCTCTTTCTCTTGCTCTCTTACCCCCCCCACCCGCCGCCACCACCCCCTCATTTGTTTTTCCACCGTCTGTCTCTCAACCTCACGGCTCCTGGAATGCGCCGGAGCCTCTCGGGCGGCGTGTGTGCGATCACCAGGACGCCGTTTTCCACCGTGATGGCGTCTGAAACGTGACAAGCTTTGACTCGTCGGTGCATCGGACTTGTTGAAATAAGAAAAAGGAAGCGGCCGGTTCATAAAGTAGACAAAGTGTTCCAGCTCCATCAGAGGTCGGGAGACGGGTGTTAATCCCTTCGCTCTAGAAAAAAGGGATTCTGTTGAGTGTGGGAGGTGGGGGGGTGGGTGGAGGGGTTGGCGATGAAGACTTCCTCTACCTCCTTCGTCTTTAAAGTTTATCTCTAACCTACTGTTCAGTTAATCTCATGAAACCTCTGGGACGACGCCGCTGACCTTGACCTTTGGGCTCTTCTGTGTGTTTCGCTGTGAGCTCATCTTCGCTCTCACTGGATGAAAGCGCCTCAGAGAAGCTTTTCGGGATCCGCACGCCGCCGAACGCCACAGCTCGACCTTCATCGCCACGCAACACGACCACACGACGATCGAGACTTTCCCCTCATGAACACGACCCAGATGTTTCATCCAGGAATCAGGAGGAAACGTCCCGAGCAGCACGTGGTGGAGTCTGAACTCTAAAGGGAAACGTCTGAGCTCCAGACTCCGCCCTCCAGGCTCCGCCCCCTCTCCTCACCTGTAGTGTATCCACCTGTCTGCCGGCAGGTCTCCTTTTTTTTTTGTTTTTTTTTTGTATGAGTTGCTACTAACAACATGACACATTTATGATTTTTTTTTTGTTGTTTTTTTAAACAAATGTAAGCAAAAATAATTTTATGACTATTATTAAGATATTTATTGCCTCCCTTTGTAAATAAAATGTGATGAGTTTTATTTGGCCTCTGTTAATAAAATGAGGACTATATTTTAAAGAAAAAGGATTTCCAGCTCCATGTCTTTCTTGTTCTTCGTGTACAGGTGCAACAGGCCAAATTAACCCCCGCCCAAATTAAACCCGGGTATACTTTGGCCCGGGCCAGAGTATACCCCAGGCGATAAACTGGCCTAGGCCAAACTATACATGGTGGATATGTGGTTGATTTAGCTCTAAGGTCAGGTAGGCACAGTAGTTGTATTGTGCAATCAAAGCATTTGAATCTTCAAAATCTAGGCTTGATATTCTCTTATATTTTTATGATAATTTACACTGCATTAATTGGAATTCAGCTGTAGGCATATACAAGGAGATCTGTATATATCTCAGAGACTAATTGTATCCACAATTTATGTACCGCAAGCTAGACTATTATGCAGTTGTAGACACAACACCCTGGGCCTGAGAAGGGAAGGAAAGGAGTTAAATATGGCCATAAGTTAGTTAGCGTTCTCCCTTCATTTACCTGACAAAGCTGAACCCCCCAAAAAATGTTGAAAAATTAAGTAATTTTTGTGTATATCATTCAATACTACTGATATCATGGGGGTATAATCTGGCCTGAGGGGTATTAATTGGCCTAGGCCATAATACACCCAGGGTATAATCTAGCCTAGGCCACTTTAACCCCTGGGGGTATACTCTGGCCTGTTACATCGGGTCAGACTCTGTAACGATGAAGAGAAATGCTGCAGGTAGTGATCGGCTCTACATAGCGAACATTCCCTTCTCTGCATTCTGCCAAGTTATGAATTTGTGTTTACAAACCCTAAGTGTGAAAACTTCTCTTAAGATCGGTTGTTTTAAAAAAAAGTATAAAGTTCTGTTGCAACATCTCCGAAAGGCTTTTTATATCTTCCACGAAAAAGGGCGGCGAGTTCACATCTGGTGTGTTTCACCTCATTTCATAAATCTATATACACACGTGTGTGTTGGGTGTAGTGTGTGTAGTGTAGTGCGTCAATAACACAACAACAATAAACTTATTATTCATATCCATCGGGAGCAGACGACGACTCGAGCCGAGAGACGATTCCCTTTGTGTCTCTTCTCTCTCTCGCCCGTTCGAGCACTTTGATGTGGAAACGCTCGCAGGCCGGTAAACACAGAATATTGTCCACATTTTTTTCCATCTTTTAAAAGCGCCGGAGGAGGAATGTGGAGTCGCACGCCTCAGAACGCCGAGCGCTGGAATGATGTTTACAGCAACCGTCAGGCTGAAAGATGGCGGCTTTGAGGGAGAACCAAGAAAATACTTTTGTTTAAATTCCTCGCAATGCTATCAGTCGCCCCCCCCCATCCCTCCACCCCCCCCTCCTCTTTCACTTGACTGTTACCTCCAGCAGATCCAGAAGTCCCCCCCCCCCCCACCCCCCCACTCGCTCATGGGATTTGGGACGTCTGGCTTCGGCTTTTAAAAGGTGGAAACATGGCGCTTGATGTGTGACCCAGTGATTCGCCATTAACACAATAGATCAGCGCTGAAGATCCCGTCTGTCGGGGGAGGGGAGAGGTGGGGGTTGGGGTCGGGGGGGCACTGAGACACTGATGTGACTTGTGAGATTTCTGTGTTTAATGTTCCTTCATCTTGTCTTCTTCTCTTTCAACTGCTCCGTGTCTCCTCTGTGTGAGGAGGAGGAGGGGGTGGGGTACAGTTACTTGTGTTAAAGTACTGATTCAACTTCTTTACTCAAGTAAAAGTATACAAGTTTTGTGTTAAAGGTACAGTGAGTAAGATTTAGGTGAAAGCGATCGATTGGCAGAAATTGAATATTAAATAATCCTAGTGATGTTTTCACTTGTGTGTTTCGTCTAAATTGTACGAGTTGTGGTTTTCTTTACTGTAGAATGGGCCCTTTATATTTAAATACTTTATATTTAAATACTTTATATGTAAATACTTTATATTTACATCAAGAGTGGGGTCCAAACTGGACAAACTAAACATCTTTGGAGTTTTTATGAATGTTTCCACAGGTTCTTTCATGTTTGGAAAGAGGAGGGTGAGGTGAGGGGTGTTCAGCTGCAACATGACACTTCACCACTAGGTGTCACTACATTCTACACACTGAAACTTTAAATATAAAAATAAAAACTTCCCCTATAAAGGTCATTTTTACTGGTTTATCTGTGTTAAGGTGAGAGGGGGAAGCAGCAGGCGATGGCTGGATGTAAAATATTAATTCACAGATCCACAGGTTTTTTCCAGCAAATCAACACCAGTTTTTTGCTCTTATCACCAAATGCTCTCAAGACATCGTTGTTCGTGTCTTCTATGTGTTTAGCTGCGTATTTTCATCCTGAGATATTACCTTTTTTGTTTTTGAGAATTATAAACGTCATCAACTTGCTCGCGCTGAATCCTGCTTCTCACATCAGCTCATTGGAACATTCTGCTGAGGCTTCTTCTTCCTCTCGTCTGTTTCATGTTGATACATCCTTAACACCGAGTTGCGTTTATTGTGTGTGATCTGCACTGATGGATACACAACAAGGACTCAGCATATAAATGAAAGGAACGTGTTAAAAGTTAGCCAATATAAGTAAAAAGTTAGTAAATATTCAAGAAAACCCTGAAAAAACTACAAAAATAACAAAGTATTTGTACTTTGTTACTTCCCAGCAACTACTTAAGAATAAAATAATCTAAATGGCACCTTATCAAAAGTAATTTGTTCTTTTGAAGTTGTTAAAGTTTGGTCTGCAGATATCTGCTGTTGACTGGATGTTCAAATCAACCTTGCACATGGTCAAGGAATTTAATCAATGCAACTTTCGAAACCCTCCGAATTCTATTTATGAGAGCGAGAGGCTTTTCTCTTTTTTTTTTCTCCCATCCGCATACTTCAGACCTGACCAAGCACAGCCGAAGTGCATCTGGGTATATTGACATTTAAACAAGCGCCGATGGTTTCCAACGTGTCGACCGATTCGCAATAAGCAGACGACATTTTTGCATAAGCCTCCCGCCAGGCTTTTCTCTGACTCAACCTTTGATCGCTGGAGGCTGGACGCTCTTGGAACTGGACCAATAACTTCAAAATGAAACATAGAATTCCCTTTTGCAAAGGCCGACCCCTTTCTCAAAAGAGGTGGAATCTTTAAATGCAGTCGCGCCTGCCAAGTAGTTTATATTCTATTATTAGAGAATCTCAGCACGTTGACGCCGAGCACAATGGATACAGTATGACCAGGGAGCGGCGTCAACGCTGAGAGAAAAACATTGTGGTCCTGAATAAGTTACACAAACTTCAGTGGAAGAACCAAAAGTGGCTCTTTGGCCTTGAGATCATCAACCACACACTTAACAATTAGCCCTGTCAACAGAAATGTGTTCAGAGAGAGATCTTTCTCTGATTGTTACTGAAACTGTCCCTCAAGGTCCGTGAAAAACAAACCTGCGACGCCAAACCCAACAAGGTCCAAGCTGGAATATACCTTGTGTCATTAAATGCAGTTTCACGTCACGTCACTTACTGTCAAAACAGGAACGCCGCCGCCGCTGCCGCTGCCGCCGTCTCACTCCGTCTGAACCACAGCCGACCGGTCGCCTTTCTGTACGACTGTGAAATCCACAGAGAAACTCAAGGAGTCTCAGAGTATTTCTGAACACACGGCTGAGTCGTGTTTTCACAGGATTACAAATGTGCTTACTGTACGTACAGTTTGTGGAAAGACCTCCTCTGGGTTTCCCTCAGAACAACATCTGGCCGGCGTGTGATGAACCGGGGTCAGAATAAAGGTCAGAGCTTTCCCATCTTCTCTCAGCTCAATGTGAGATATAGATTTTTTTATGACATTTCTTTATATAAAAGATTTATTCAAAACCTTGGTTTATTTTCTTCTTAAAATTGTTCTGCTTTTTTACAATTTCAAATGTTTTTTTGTCGTTGAAAATGCAATAAAATTATTATTAATGACGAATTTAACCGTAAGAAATAGAAGAATCCTTTATTATCCAAGTGTCTTTTTACAAAATTTAAAACATACAAACAAATTTCAAACACACAGCATGTAATGTATGTAACATAAAGACTGATATCTTTCTGCATAACTTTCTGACTTGGGTAAATGTTTTCACTCTGTCCGTTAGTTATTAAGTTAGTTAATGAGATTGTCAGCAGGTTTTCGCAAAAACCCCCAAACGTATTTTCCCGAATCCGGACAAAGGGGAAGATCCAGGAATTCTTTTCATCTTTTTCTTTAATATTGTGAGTCCGGGTGTTTTTGAAATGATTTTTCAGAGGGAATATTTCATGGATCTTGATGAAAGCACTCAGATAATTGATGAAACTGATATTTGTGAGTTTGTGCAGTTTAGTGCAGCTTGATTGAATTAATATAACTGTTTGGCTTCGTCGGAGCTAAACTCTTGTTTGTTTGTGTGTGTGTGGATTCACAGAAAAAAACAGATCTAGTGGATTTAAATGCAGTTTTCATTTAGCCGCTGTAATGTCACATTTTTGGCTTAGATTCAGACACACGGACGAATCCAGGAATCTTTTAACATTTTCTTTAAAATCCAGAAATAGAGCCGAGGTCCATGTTTTTGCTGATAGTGTTGAATGTTTTTAAAATAAAAAAGAGCATCAGTTGTTTATTTAGAAGTCATTTGTGTGATCAGACGGAAACAGACGAGAAGGATAAACATCACGAACTCCTCACACCTCACGTGGGTTCGATTCACGTGTTTCTGGAATAAAAACATCTCGATCAAATCGGCTCCGTCGCTGCTTCGTCCCCTCGACTCTTCGGCGCCGCAGCACCAAGCAGGACGCAGCAGGACGCACACATCCAGTGATGAATCGAGAAAAAAAACCAATGGAAAACATACATGAAACTTAATCCCTCTGACACAAACACACAGACACTCACACAGACACACACACCAGTCCGGCCTCGTCCCAGCATCAACAGATGCCAGGTGACACAGCTCATTAACTTCTCCTTTCTCCTATTCTCTCTGCTCCTCATTGTCTTGAGATATGAGATGATCCTTTGTTGAGAGTTTTGCCCCCTTTTCTCTCGGCCAGGCAGGGCCCGTAATTAGTGCTTTGCGCTGGGCGTACTTTCTCACAGGGCTACGACACAATTAATCAGCACTTTCCCACCAATGGGCAGAAGCCGCTTGATTCTATCAAGGCCAGATTTTTAATTTGTGACGCCTTTTTTCCCGTAATGGAAGTATCAGGACACAGCAGTGATTTTTAAGAATAGACGCCGTAATTGTAGAAGGACAAACAAATTAAATTCGTTGCTCCATTTTCTCCCGTCACGGAGTATTTTAACGGTATTTTTTTGTGGTTTAAGTCTGAGCAAGGGACAGATTTGGGGTTTGAAGTTAGAAACAAAGCAGTGAGAGTTTGATCCATCACCAGAGGATCACATTGGTTCAGAAAGCAGCGACTGACCTGATGTCTGAGCCTCGTGGAACTACTGCTTCATCCCTTAATACTTCAGTAGAGCCCGGACCTCCACCTAGACCCAACGGATTCTTTAGATTCAATCAGGTTGCATCAACTTTCACACACTCTGAAAATGTCAGATTTTTTAAATATCAAGATACAGGAATTATTCGAAAATTAAAGAAAAATTAAAGAAAAAGATGTAAACAAAATCCCTGGAACCGCACAATGTTGAATGGCTTCCATCCTGATACATCATGAAGGCTTTTCTGTCATTTTCCTTACAAACAAACACACAAACAAACAAACAAGCACACAAACAAACAAACAAACAAACAAAGGGACAGGGGTGAAAACATAACCTCCTTTGTAGTTTTTTTTGTATTTCTGATGTAAATATTTGACTTTAAGTGTTGTGTGTGTGTTTAAATTAAAGAGTCGATAAAAGAAGGAGAGAGAAAGACATGAATAGATATGTTGTGTTATTTATGCACCATTTAGATACTTATTGCTGGAATAAAATGTTTGCTCCAACCTCAATTGATTAAACAGCAAACAGTGAGGGAATTATTATTTAATACCAGCAATTTAATGTTTGAATAAAGTCAAATGCCAAGTAGAACGATGCACAGAGAACCACAAACTCTATTTCAAATATGTACGAGTATGTACTTCTACTACTCAGAATTTACTTGAAATATCAATGACTTCCTTCACAAAACACAAACTTTGCAACATATTTAAGAAATAAGACTTCCAGCACACCAGTTTATGCTCATTGCATTAAACTGTGTGTGCTGCACATTACGAGTTCAATTCAATTATGCACAATGACCAGGAAAGAGATTACATAAACGCCTCCACGAGATAATCATATTTCAGTCGAGTATCAAAGTGCTTTCAGTTGTGTTTCCTGTCCCAGCGGAAAAACACAAATTATTTTAGATTTATTTGATGTGATTTGTATTTTTTAGGTTTGCTGCATGCGCTCATTTTCTCACATTTCAAGCGATTAGGTTAATTACAGCGACGAGCAAAGTCAAATCACTTCCCCCTTTGTCTTTTCCTCCTTACACAGAAATACAAAGTTACAGGAAAGCGTTTATTAGATTCTTCCTGTTTTTTCTTGTGACACTTGTTTTAAGTTGCAGTATCTGATGACGATGCTCTGACAGGACAAATGTTTTTAACATAAAGCTCTGAGTCGGCACAAAAGTCAGAAAGAAAACATCACGCAAAGTATCCGCCAGCACCGAGAGGACACAGCTGTTTTATCCCACAAGCAAAACTCGGACCATTCAGCCATTGATTCAGGGTAAAACTAATTTAGGAATATTATTATCTAACTAGAGGAGAGAGAGGGGTGGGGGGGGACAGTAGAAAGAAACAACACTGGTGATGCAGACCTTTCACCTGAGGTCGAAACACACGTCCTCTGCTGCTAATCGGACATATGTTTTCATGAGTCAAGACAAGCAACCCTGCCATGGTGGCCGCTCTCCAAAACTAATGATGTCAAGTGATTCCCTGGAACAGAATCCCTTTTAAAAACAGAATGAAAGAGGCAGAGTGGGAGGGAGGAGCGGGTGGGGTGGGGGGCTCTGGGGGTCCGGAGAGGGGACGGAGTCGAGGAGGACCAGGACAGGTTGGAGCAGAATAAGGAACCGAGACGACCCTCACGTGGTCACGGAACCTGGACGCTCACGGACGTCCAGCCACTTCCTGTCCCGACTCTTTACCCGTCGTCACCATCATAGTATCATAGTCCCCAGAGAAAAGGGCTGGCTTTTTATTGACACTGCCGTTATTGCCAGAATATTGCTTTTAATTGCTGTCCTGGATTCCCCAGCGCGGTATAGGATGAGTCTGAGACGATTACTCAACGTAATGGAGCATAATGATGTGTCGGAACGGCCCCTCCAGCTCGGGTCAGGGGTTGGACAATGTGAACATTCAGCTACTTAGCTTCCTTTGCAACTTTGTGACAAAATCTGTTTGCCCAACACCAATTAAGATGCCTCTCCGTGCGCTGTGGTCAATGGGTTTGACGGAGGGGGTCGTCCAACGAGTTGACATGTCCCTGAGCAGGAACAAGCTGGCCTGTGTCCTGGCCTCAGTAATTGGTGTCCCTTGCAACGTGCCGCTTCCCAGGGTTGTCCTTTGTGTCCCCATGGCAGTCCTAAATGAGGGGAGTCAGGGCTTTAATGGGACTCCTGTTAGTTTTAAACAAACACAGGGCGACCCCCTACTGTTCAGCATGTTGCATAGAACAGCTGGGAGTCCACGGGGCTCTCACTCGGGAGCCCACCACCCCCCCAGGGGGGCCCCGAGGGCCCGATGCCCACTCCCCATTGTGCCCAGGATGACGTCCTCTCAGGAGCTCGGCACTAATTCTGTGTTCACACCGTTAGCAGCTACATCGGCGTTCTACTTTTCAGTGGCCTGATTGCAAGGTGTGGTGCCAGCAGAGTCACGGGGAGAGAGAGGGCGGAACATCGGGCGGTACCGCGGGCGTGATTGGCTGCCAGGAGGGGAACGTCGGACTCGACCGTCAGACCAGGGGAAGAGAGCGAGTGTCGTCAGCGTGGACCGAGGCCCGATCTGCAACAATGGGACGGATTTGTACTGGCAACACAGGAAGTCACAGGAAACGGAACCGACGGGATTCTCACGCACAGAGACAGAAAAATATAGAAGCACAAGCTACAAAATCAATCAATCAATCAATTTTATTTGTATAGCCCATATTCACAAATCACAATTTGTCTCATAGGGCTTTAACATGGCGTGACATCCTCTGTCCTTGTTAAAATTAAATAATCTTTCTTAACCAAAAGAAAGATTATTTGAAATGTCCCTCAATCTGTTGGTGATTTGATGGATTAATGAACAGGACGAGATCCAGAGGTCAAACTAACAAACATATACTCAATTCTGAAAAACTCACGTGTGTGTATATATTATGTTATCATAAAGCACTTTGAACTGCAATGAATCTGACTTTCTAATAATGACAGAATCTCCGTCTGAGGCTCAAATATGTCGATGAAGAATTCATCAGTTTCAGCCATGGATGGATTGTCAAATACACAATGAGTATTTCTTAAATACATCAGAACATGATATTAGTTCATATCCGGCACATCCTGATTCTAATCTCAACCAAGGAGGTTATGTTTTCATCTCTGTTGACTGATTTGTTGTTTTGTTTGTTCCACACAACTTGGTGAAAGGATGGAAAGAACCATTTCAATTCTAGGGTGGATCCAGGGATTTATTTATGTACTGTACTGTGAGAGAAGGATTTTCAGATATTTCCCAGGGAATAATTTGCGGATTGTGATAAAAAATCTGGCACATTTAAGGGACTGATATCTGTGAGTGTAACAAACCATGAGCAACATACAGAAACTTCCCTCTTCTACATAGAAACAGGGGCTTGTTGCCTCATTACTCGCCCAACGCTGAGTTCCTTGAGCGCTCGAGCTATGAAACGTGGCTTTTGGCCTGGAGGCAGGAAGTGGATTGTTAACTCCACCTCAGTCAAGTTCATGCCCCAACACCTGTCAGTCGTCTCCATGACCTTTCTGCTTGTGAAACAACACGCAGCCCGAGGCCGAGGAAACCTGCAGCCGTGAAGCCAACACACAGGGAACAGACAGACGACAGACAACCAAACAAACACACAGTTCTCAAGTGGGGGCAGTAAATGTGTCAAAACAACAACTAACAATACTCATGCATCTTTTTTTGTTTGTTTAAGTTGTTGTTTCAAAGTGAAAAACCGTGCAACACTTGCAGCTTTAATGATTCTTCCCATGCATCTTGAGTTTCCGAGCTCCTCGACTCGCTGGGAAAGGAACATCGTGGCTCCCGGGTCTGAATTTCATTGAGGAAGCAGGGGAGGATTTGTCAATGGGGCTCTTGAGTGCAGTGTTGATGTTGTGTGGCTAATGTGTTTGCGCTGGCTGTGATAGAGGGGATTAGCTCCTTTGTGGTGGTCTGCTGGGACCGCAGACTACTGGACTTTGAGAGCATACTTGCCAACTTACTCACAGGAAAATCAAAGCTTGTGAGAAATTGTTCCCTCAGCACCTAGTTGACTGGTTGACCCCTGAGCCGGGAAAGGTGCGAGCGTGACACGCACACACACACACACACACACACACACACACACACACACACACACACACACACACACACACACACACACACACACACACACACACACACACACACACACACAGCTTCATCAGAGCCTTGTGGTGTTTGTAGAACGGCCGAGGGTCAAGGTGACAAACGGCAAACACCAGATTGTCTGAGGCGTTCCCCGGCGAACTAACCAGCCAGTAATTAACCTTCCTCCTCTGGAAACACGTCGGGTCACTGCAAGAGGCCACAACAGTTTTTGTTCCTTTTTTACTACGACCAAAATAAACATGGTGCGGTTTTTACAATCTCTCTTGTTTGACGACATTTTCCAATACGATAAGAAGAATCACAGAGAGAGAGAACAGGTGATAATACCTGTGACAAATGTGGTTAGATGTTAAATCAGATGTCAGAGAACAAAGCTTGTGCAATCGACAATTACAATCTTACCTTGTTGTGTTCCGACTTCCTGGACTTTTCAGTTTAGCCTGTACCAAACTTACAGGTGTGAAAGGTGCCCGACCAAAGGAGGTGGTCTGTGTCCGGATGAAACTGAACCAGTGTGAAAACATCAGGAAGTGAGCAACTGCATTAAACAATAGAAGAAGACTTTTGAATAACTTTATTTATGACACATTGTCAAAATAGCTCTTAATTTCTCAATTTTGTGGAAAAGACAAAGGATAAAAACAAAGAAGAAGAAGAAGAAGAAGAAGAAGAAGAAGAAGAAGAAGAAGAAGAAGAAGAAGAAGAAGAAGAAGAAGAAGAAGAAGAAGAAGAAGAAGAAGAAGAAGAAGAAGAAAAGAAGAAGAAGAAGAAGAAGAAGCAGAAGAAGAAGAAGAAGAAGTGGCGCCAGGACTGCTGAAGTCTTCTCCTCCGATGATGAGATGTTTGAATGACAAGGACTTTACCAGCCTGATGGAACAATTTCCTGTTTCAGGTCTGAACATGTGAATTTAACATTTAAAATAATAACCGCTACATTGTCAGATTCAGAGTAAAACAATGTGAAATACATTGTAGAAGGATGTTGATATTCTTCACAGGGTCATGAACTCACGTTTAAAAGAAAATCACCTTGAATGTAAATTTCCTTTCTTCTCTCGTCCTCCTCGGTTTCCTCAGAAGTTTGTTTTTTCTTCCTCTTTCCATTCTCCATCCCCTTCACTGCAACCCAACTCTGCGAAAGCACCGCGACAAAAGCCTCCGCGCCCGCACACAAACACTCATGTGTGACCTGCGCCATGCCCCTGCTGCTGTGTTTACAGTAAACGGAACCAGTCCTGAGTGAAGCCCACAAAGGAGCCTGTGGCCTTTGTGTTCCAGCACAGGCCCAGGAGACAGAGATATGAGCAGCTAGGGTTACCGCTGGATGAAACAGCTCATCACCACCAATCACAGCGACGCACACACACACACACACACACACACACACACACACACACACACACACACACACACACACACACTGACCACAACGATGGGGTGAACTCTGCAGGGGACCACCTGCTGCATCCACCTCCAGCCAGTGGGAGGGGGGGAGGCAGACACCTGTGGATGTCTATAATGTGATGCTAAACCTTTAATTAGACAAAGCAGTGCTAACCAAGCATAAAGAAATCGTTATATAGCTCCTATTGTTGCTCTGTTTTTTTCGCAGAAATAAGAGTTTTCTGAAAATCTGAACTTTAGCGTTTGTTTCCAGAAAATCTCAATTTTAGTGAGTTAAAAATTATTTGCACACACATTAAACAGTTTCTGTATATTTTGTCCTTTGGGCCACTTGTTTGTGTGATGCTGTTTTTGTGTCGGATGTGAAGTTTGCTCCCCAGCTTCACCAGAACTATTACCAGTTTGGGCCGAGTTCCCAGAAAAGGTATAAATTAAACCAGGTTTACTCGACAACAGTTAATCCTGTTTAAACGGCGCCGTCCTGTAAACCTCCTTGAGTTCAGATCAGTGATTTCTTAACTACACACGTCTGGACCAAGTTAAACCAGATTGATTTCAATCACCTGTGGTAGTTTTCATTAGTGGGAGTATGTGCACACAGCACAGCCCGAGGCGGCTCATCAAAGCTGCACTACATCACTATAAACCTTTAATTTGATGGAATGAGTTAAACATGTGGATTAAGTTGAATAGTCTTAAATTAGCAGCGTTTATTTGACTCTTTGAGCAAAGGAGACAACAGCAACTCTGACTTATCTTCAGGTTTAAAGGGCAACAACCATGTTTACACATCTAGAACACACACAGCAACTTGTAGTTGTGTTTCTGGTCAAGTGATAATTTAAATTCTTCGGTGTGATCTTCTTCCTAACTCTGTTTTGGTCTCCACCAGCCTCTGTGTAAAAGCAGATATGCACATTAAGGAGTAAAAACTATCCAATACCTATATATAATATATAATTTTGAAATAATTAGCAATGATTCATTAATGTCAGGATCAAACACGTATGACAAAGTAATTAGTAATTGAGAAATTGAGGTTTTAAAGTTTAAGCGTAAACTTTATTACCAATCACTATAATTAAAAAAACTAAAAATAACTGAATATATAAAACTTGAATTAATTATACTTAATACTTATATAGGATTAAGTAAATCTTTTTGCCTAGTTTCCATGTAAGAGCATTGTGTCAAAGGTAAATATTTACACTATTATCTGTAAAAGGCTCATATTGGACGATATTATCAGCCAAACAATGTATCAGTCAGGTTTAAACTACAATCATACAGTTGTGCTCCATTAAATAAACACATTTAGCTGAAAGATGCTGAAAAACTCTTGTAAAGCTGGTTCTACTTTCCTATATTTCATGGAATGAACATCAAATAATCCAGGTTTAGTCTTTAATCTACAACAAATCCTACTTGAAATTTACTTCAGATATTTAAAATATATGAGTAAAATACAAAAACTATATCTGTACATTCAGTGCTTTATTTTTTGAGACCAAGAACTCAAAGCAATGTCCCAACAAGACATTCAACAAATATTATTGTATCTATATATATCTATATCACATATTGGAGCAGAAACCCCACCTTGCTCGTGTTGGAGGTGTAGCCTGTGTGTAACTCTAGATGTCAAGATAAAGAAAGGAATGTCAATGTTTATTATTGTAGCAGCTGAATCATCTGAAGAAGTGTCTCTACCTATTCCTGAGCCAAAGTCTTGATCCAGTCCTGTGGCATAATAAGATTCTGCAATATTAAGCTTCCTCAGGGAAATTCCCAAACAACGTTGAAATCACGGCAACGGGACAAGAGTTATCACCGCTATTCTGCAGCTGTGGAGCGAAACCACAAAGAAAAGAATGAGAGGAATTCTTCTTTTCTTATTGACACCGAGGAGTTTTGAAATTAATATGGCGTCGTTTTATCAGGTTTCAGGGCCCTGGAGCTTTTTGTGGATTTTCACTCACGGTAAAAACAATAAAAGTCTAATAAAACCCAACAAGAGTCATTTTAACAAGTGCAAATTATCCTGATATCAATGAGCCTGTAATCAAATGGCTTCCAGCAGCAACACCACCTGGGTTCTGTGCTCAAACATGGCTGCTCTGCTTCTGGAGGGAAGTTTGATGGTTGATGTTTTGGGTGGATGACGTTTATACAAGAACATTTCAATCTATGGTCTTTCTATATTGTTTAGTTATCATTTCTGTGATGGCTTTCAATTAGAGCCGGATTATTTTTCTGAATGTGTGGCTCTGTGGCGCAATGGACAGCGCATTGGACTTCTAGCATCAAGCTTTCCAACGTTGGCACTGAGGAAGTGATTCAAAGGTTGTGGGTTCGAGTCCCACCAGAGTCGTTCTTATACATCATTAAGAACATTAACATTTCTGTGCAATCACCATCTGACCTACCTGATGCTCTGGACTGTATGACTGAATTGCATCTGAATTTAAGGTATAATGCTTAATTTTTGGTGGCTTTTCAGAAGGTCGGTGGTTCAATCCTCAGTCTTCCCCATCTGCATGCTGAGGTGTCCTTGGGCTAGATTAGATTAGATTAGATTCAACTTTATTGTCATTGCACAGTGCAAGTACTTATACAACGAAATGCAGTTTAGCATCTAACCAGAAGTGCAAAAAAGGCAGTAAAAGTGCAGAGAAATGTGCATATTTAAAGTGGAATATGTAAATAAATAAGATATTTACAGTAAGAAATATATATGGAATAGTAGAGTATTGAACCCCTAACTGGCCACTCATGGATGTTGAATTCACTAATGATAAGTCACTGTCGATAAAAGCATAAATAAAGATCTCTCTGATATAGTTTATTCTGTAAAACAAAAGTTTTGCTTCTGCCGCTGGTGTGTTTTTCTTGAGAGTTGAACATCTCTCTGAGATTCTGCACCTTTTTTCCTTTTCTCCTCCTGCTTCATCAGCAACTAGTGAATCTTCTGATAAAGCAGAGCTATTGTGGGAATTACCGGCAGCACTGGAATGCATCATTGACCAATGTCTTCTCTTGGATGTTGTATAATAAGCCGTGTGGTCTGTGTGGTCCGACCGAGCGTATTAGGCTTCATAAGGGAGGAAAATGGCTCTGAAAGTATGACAGGTATGATAAACCTTTCTCTGAATGCAGTCCGGTTGGAATGCTCGTCTAAATAAAACACAGACGAACATGTTGCTACAGGTGACAAATAAAATAAACTGGTGAGAGTTTAGTGAATATGAAGAGGTTGTTTCCAAACAGCTCTGCGTGAAGTCATGGTTACTATCACAGGCGCCGACAGCAGAAATACCAGCGACTTTTTATAGATGAAGATGATGATTTCACGGTTGACCGCTATAACTCTTCCTCCTACTGTAAAATATCCAGCCGGCGTTCAAACTGTGTCTCTGTGTGACGAAGCTGTGACACAACACAGAGACACTTCACTGTCCCTGTTTTCAGTCCTCACAGCAGCCTGGAGAGATTCTTCCTATTTTCTCCGGATGAGGAGCATGTGGGACGTAAATGGACGAGTGTGTAGCGTGCTATCATCACTACTGACATTATTACTGGAGGTCACAGGACTTAACTAATCCAAGTTACACTACTGTGCTTTGATAATTTGGGTTAGGGCGTTAGATTGAGGGTTGGTAGTTGGTACCAGTTTGTTCAACGTGAACTGATTCTGTGACATCTTCATTTAATCTTATATCATATCCTTTTTAATATTGCAACGAACGTTTACCCGAACACGTACCCATGGTTGTCTTGTTTGTGTCCACATGCTGATCCACCTCTCAAAAAGGGAAAGTTTGACATCTTAGAAGTGAGAGTAGACATTTAGAATTTAATTTGGAAAACATTTGACAAATTTCACATCTAAATGTGGAATAAACTGGACCTTATCGAGCGATGACACTAAAATTCTCAATATCTGGAACTCAAAATGTTATGTTTTAATAAGTACAACATATAAATCATCAGAACAGAGAATGATTAGATGGCACAACTTCAAAACATTGAGTTTGAGTTGACCTGAGAATTTTCAAAACTTGTGCATAAGATAAAGTTGAATGAGTTTTTCTCAGCATTTCAATTTTGACGTTTATAAATCTTTAAAAGAAGTGGTGCTGTGTTGTGTCTCACTAATGAAACAAAGTAAATATTAGTTCTTAGTTCTCCTCAATAATATACAACTGTTTTTGCAAAAAAAGGTCTATAACTAGACATCCAGAAATGATAAACTGACAAAGCTTTTTGTCCTGAACACGGGCCGGGGTTATGAAAACACAGCAGCACCTTAAAGTAGAATTCTAGGTTCACGTGAGGAGAGCAGCCTGATTGCATGTCAACCCAGCAGCCAACCTGTGCTGAGCGCCAGGACACACATGAAGAGGCTTCTCCTCGCTGCTCCAGTGCTAAACAGAAATCCTCA
The DNA here is from genome assembly GCF_963576545.1 of Limanda limanda. NCBI lineage: Eukaryota > Metazoa > Chordata > Actinopteri > Pleuronectiformes > Pleuronectidae > Limanda > Limanda limanda. The sequence continues at coordinate 24,887,832 of NC_083645.1, read as the reverse complement.
GACCTGTCTGTGTGGGACTTTCCACTGGGGCTACAGCTACACTCATTAATCAGCCACAAAAAGCAATGTCAGACCATATTTGTCACATTTTTATGATTCATTGCTTTTAGGGAGAAGGAGAAAATCTCTACCCTGAAGCTGGGACTTCACCCGCAACAAGCAATTCAAAGGCAATTTGTTGCTTTGTCATGTATAGGTTGCACAGATGGTGACGGATTGCCCGTCAAGAGGATTTTTTTAGGTTTGCACAGAGTTCACTGTCATCCAGCGAGAAGGAGGAGCTCAGCGGCTGTGCAGCTGTGATGTATGGGCTCTCAGATTATCCTTAGATTATCTGTGATCAGATTACAGACGCTGAGGAAGCATAGATACACAAGGGTCTGATCGAGCTGTGAGGAAACTTATGAATAGACTGAGAAAAAAATACTAGATACAACCGATGTTCTTACTTTTGAAAGTTTAATTTCAACCCAGATGAAGTTAATTCATATTTAAAACGTGTGCTCAATTGATTTGAGATTATAGAATATTTTTAATTTATTAATGGTGTAAATAGGACAAATAGTAAATAATAAAGCTGTGCTCTGTGTGTCTGTCTCAGTGCAGAGGGTTTGAACCACGGCTGTCCATCATATTGTCTCTGGTCCAGCGTGTCTGTCCTCACATGTCCGACAAAGACATGGTTTTAAAATTTGGAAACTCGCTGAAGAAAATCCTCAAATCAGAACCAAAATTTGCGCTCTTTCGCTATGTGTGAACTTTTTAGAGTAACTCGAGGGCGTTTGTTTATTGTACTTGTGCCCGAAAGAATTAACATAGACGCCTGCAGTGTCTTAACAACTTACACATTCTCTCCTCATCATGTTCCACCGTTATTGAAAGGTCTTCCTCACGTCCTTATGCCTCATGTCTTCTGATTGTCACACTTGAAGTTTTAGCTCAACTACCATTTTGTTAGTTTCGTCCATATCCATAAACTTTCAGAGGTCCTGCACAAATATGGAAAAATGAACGCTGAGTATGGAGAGAAGTTTACGTTTATTTTACCGATCTACAGTTCGGCATTCCTCCTGAACCTTGGGGTCTGATTCTTACTT